>NC_062254.1:11444669-11452169 GCF_905475465.1 Pieris napi
TAAAACGGTGGAGGTATTCCGCGAAGGCTCCATGCCCTGTTAATATTTGAGTCATTATAGGATTAAATCCTTTGGATCTTACAATTCTGTACGCGGTCTCCGGGTCGGGCAAGAACATCCTAGTTGTCGCCCCGGTTGTTTCATTGGACTGTTTCGTGACCCATTTTTGCACCGTGTTTTCGCGTATTAACTTTTTAACGTATGATATCGGGCAGCGGTCGTAGACCGGTTTCTGCTTTGCGCCTGTGGCTTCTTTGGCCAACTGGTCCGCTCTTTCGTTCCCCCTCCTCCCCGCGTGTGCTTTAACCCAGAAAAGTTTGATGTTCTTTTCTGAGTGTTGGATAAGAAGTTCGCGAATCTCGGTGACAAGGGGATCGAAAGAGCGTCCCCCCACAACCGCATCCAACGCAGACCTTGAGTCACTGTAAATGAGGACCTCAGTTTCCTTCCGCTGCACCGCTAGTTGCGCCGCTCTTTTTAACGCCATCAGCTCTGCTTGGTACACAGTGCAAAAATGTGCCAGATGCAGCTTTTGGCTCTTTATTTCAATGTCTCCTTTCCAAAGGGAGATCGCAGCACCCACCCCTTCTTCCGTCTTGCTACCATCCGTATATATTTGTAGACTACTACCGTTTATTGTAAGTTCTTCATTGGACAGGATAACATATTCCAATGCTGCCGTTGCCGGATGGGAAGTTTTGCAGAAAGGTGTTTTTATTTCCACCTCGGCTCCTTTCAGGTGCTCGCAGGCCGTGTACCCCTTTTTAATTTCATATAAGGTTTTGTTTTCGTGTGCTCTTAGGTCTAGGGGGAGCAAACCTGACAGCACTCTGAGGGAGCTGAGTGGAGTTGTTCTGTATGCCCTACATATTTTGATGGCAAAGCTTCTCTGTACCGTATCTAGTTTTTTAATAATGTATGCCTTATTCGCCGCGTCTGCCCATGCATTAGCCGCGTAGAGGACAATGGGCTCGACTACAGCCGTATATATTATTTTAATAATTTCCGGACTGAGTCCCCAGCTCACCCTAGCTGCCTTGGATACCTGTTTGTAGAGGCCGATGGCTTTATTGCAAGCTGCGTTAATATGATCGCTAAAGGTGATCTTATGGTCTATTGTCAAGCCCAATATCTTCACGCTGTTCGACATATGTATTGGTGTGCCGCCCATGTTGAGTCGTGGTGTGTCATATTTAAGTTTATTTGTCATGAGCATCGCCTTGGTTTTTGCGGGGGCGAATCTTAATTTGTTTTTGTGTCCCCACTCGCAAATCTGCGTGAGTGCGTCGTTTGCTAATTTTTCAGTTTCTAGCGCCGTGTTGGACTCGAACAGGAGGACCACGTCATCCGCGAAGGCCTGCGCATACACTCCGGCTCTCTCTAATGTTTGTAGCAGTGGGTCCAACAGCAGATTCCACAGGGTGGGTCCGCTGATGGATCCTTGTACGCAGCCTTTGTTTGTTGGTCTGGCCGCTACGGCTCCTCCGTAGACGACGCGGACCTCCCTGTCGCCGAGATAGTTGCGTACTAGTAGTGCCAGGTTTGGTGGACAACGCTCTTCAGTAAGTCTCACACAAATGGCCGGCCACCAGGCGTTATCAAAGGCACCCTCTATGTCCAGTGATATTAGTGTTATTAATTTTTTATTACTTAGGCCTAACTTGATTTTTCTCATAAGGGTATAGAGGGCGTCCTCGGTACCACGCTGTGGCATGAATCCATATTGCTTGAGGGAGAGACGGGGGATCAGGTGCCAGTTGAGTCTTTTTACCATCATTTTTTCTATTATTTTGCCCAGTACTGGTAAAAGTCCGATTGGTCGGTATGATTTAGGTTGATTATAGTCATCTTTTCCTGGTTTTTTGAGGACAATTACTGTGGCCTTTTTCCAGATACTGGGGAAGTATCCCAGGTCGAGGCATCTATTCGCCAGTGCCAGGAAAACGTCTGGGTCCGCAAAAATTGCTTCGCCGCAGATGTCTGACGTTAATCCATCACCTCCAGGGGCCTTTTTGGGGTTAAAACTCCTGGCACATTCCGCTAGTTCTTTGGGCGTAAAAGGCGGGTCATGGTTGTTATCATGACTCGATTCTTCTATTGTTGCGGCTTTTATCCGCATTTCTGTGTGCCAGAGAGTCTCTCGTGCGCTCGTATCTTCCGGGAAAAAGGTTTCCGCCAGGTACTGCGCCGAGTCCTGGTAGGAGAGTGTCACACCGTCCTTAACAAGTTGTTGATCAATTTGTTTTACGTTCGTTTTCCTGATTACCCTGTAGATGCCATCCCACAGGCTTTCTCCATCTTGCTTTTCGCAGAAGCTCTTCCAACTTTCCAGTTTATTCTTATTTACTGCTTCCAGGTATTCCTGCTTCGCCTTGCTGTATCGCTCTATAACAGTAGGTCGGCGGATAGCAGAGCAGTATCTGATTTTCCTCCTCATTTTTAGGACGCTTTTCTTCATTTGAACTAGCTCTTCTGTCCACCAGGGGGGGGTTGTGTGTTTCCTCTGTACTTTAATTTTTGGAATGTGTGTGTCGCAAGTGTCTGTGATTAACTGTGTGTATTGTACTATAGTGTTTTCTAGAAGTGTAGTGGAGTTTAGGGTGTTGATGTTATGTGATGTGAGTTGGTGTTCAGAAAGCAACTGTTTGAATTTCGCACGAAAGTGGGTCCAATTTGCTTTCCGAACATTGTATACTCTAGTAGATCTCGCGTGTCCATCATCCATTTTGATCCGTGAGGTGATCTCAAACTGGATGGCATTATGATCTGAACTGGTCACACTCTGGTCCACCCTCCAGTTTACAATGAGACCGAGGAGGTCAGGTGTGGCTACTGTGACGTCGACGCAGCTAGTGTATAATGTATTTCCTCTATTAGTGTTAAATGTTGGTGTCCCGCCCTGGTTTAATATTTCTAGTCCGGCGCTGTGGAAAGTCGTTTCTGCTTCTTCCCCCCTCTCATTCGTTATTCTGTCCCCCCACCAGACGTTCCTCGCGTTTATGTCACCTCCTACTATCGTTCTTCGACCTAATTTTTCGATGGCTTGTTTTAATGTCTGGAGGTGCGGACTTAGGGGGTTCGGATACGGTTCGAAGTATATCGAGACTAGATTAAGCTTTCCTTTTTCTGTGTCTATAGATATGGCAATCATATTCGGGCTGGATATCTCGGGGTGTTGTGTGATATGTATGTGGTTGTCTAGTATGACAATCGCCGCTTTGATATGATTGCCAGATCCAGTATGTTGATATACTCTAGTACCCGTGTAGTTCTTCATACTTCGAACCGCTCCGATGTAAGGTTCTTGTACAAGCAAGATGGAGATGCCCTGTTTCTTGGCCTCGAAGATTAGCTCTTCCGTGACAACTGCTGATCTTTGTACATTCGCTTGCATTACTTTGATTTTGCTTGGGAGAACTTTAGCAGTATTGTACTGACCTTCTAGCCAGCACATCCCACTTCCTACGCACTGGGCATTCAGGGCTAAACGCACTGTGGTCTGCATTGTTAATTCCTTCTCTTCTGCAATTTGCGCATTCAGGTGTCTTTTCTTTATTTGGACAGTCAGCCCTCAGGTGCTCCCCTGTGCATTGGGAGCAGGTTAGTTTTTCAATTTGGCAGTGCTTCCTCGTGTGACCGTATCCGAGACATTTAGAGCACTGTACAAGGGGGGACCGATCCTCTACCCAAACCCTCTGGAGGTCAATGTGTACCTTCTCCGCCCGGGTCAGCGCCTTCCACATCCCCGGGGAGACCTGCACGATGACGTGGCACTCGTGCGTATTTCTAGCGTTTTGGCGGTGCTTTTCCGTCATCACCCAGTCCTCCCCGGTTAGGTTTCCGGTCGTTGTCTTATTTTGGGTTTGGAGGGCTTTCTTGATATCATCAATGGTGTTATACTTTAATAAGTCTTTAAATCTCACCAGAGGATTTTTGTTGTTGAGTTCCTTTACCGTAAGACCATTATCTTCATGCGTTATCCTTTCCCTCACCCTTTTCCGTTCTTCTTCAGTACCGCAACCGATGACCACTTTCCCTCCCTTTATCTTTTGGAGCTTTTCAATTTTGTATCCGTGGTCTTTTGCCTTAAGAGAGCACCTAATTTTCTGGACTGTGTCCTCTGCCGCTTCGGTCTCCTCTCCGGGCTCGACAATCAGAGAATACAGTCCGGTCCGGTCCGGTCGGTCATTGATTGCGGTTCTGGCACAGTCGTTCCTCGGCTCGGTCCTCGCAACTGCTGCAACTTCTGCATAGCTGCGGATTTCCCCCAGCTTTGCCATGATTCTGTCTTCACTTTCTGTGACCGTTTTCTCAAAGCTTTCCTGCCTTCTCGAGTTGTTTTCCATCAGTTCCTCCATCCTTCTGATTTTTTCCTCTAGCTTGTCTGTTTTGTCAGGTTTCGCTTCATTCGTGATTTCATCTTTCCTATCTTTTCCATGGAGCTCTCCGTCTCGCACCAACTCATACAACCTTTTAACCGCGACCGATACTGCGGTTTTTATATCACCCTTTAGATTCCTCGCAGCGTTAAGTTGTGCGAGCGCACTTTGTTGTAACGCCGCTGCCTCCGTTATACGGGATCTATATACTTTGTTTACTATTTTCCTACACTCTTCTGTTTGTGATAAGATGGTCGCCTTTTCCCCCATACTTGTTTGCGCTTCGTTAACCGGGGTCGGGGCAGTCTCTCGTGCGGAGGGCAATTCTGCCTCTGTCTCTTTATCCGTCGCGCTTGTGGATGGCGATGGCTTGTTTTTAGTTGGGGTTCTGAGGCCAAACATGTCTTCGTTTGTGTGAATTTTATTTGTTTACAGTTTATAATTGAGAAGGTGCAATGTAACGGTTACAGAGATATTTACTAAGATAAAGATGTTATTAAACGGATGAGATTTTATTTTTATTAATTCTTTTATGTAGATTAATGTGCACTAGAATTAGTTTTATCAAATGGTGCACAAACAGGTTATTAATAAGCAAGAAAGATACTTTTATAGGTATTATTACGATTTTTATCAGATATGTTGTTTAAAGAGGTTGTTATATAAATAATATTTAATTTAAATTAAGCACTTTGTGTATTTTAACGTGTTTTATAATAAGCTCTGTTTGATGGTTTGTATATGATAATATACTCCCTAATAGGTTCTAATAAGTCATATACAAACAAGTTGTTGACTAGCGCTAGACGATTTTTCGTATATGTTAGTTTTAGTGAAAGTTTACAATTTTTTATAAGAGAAAATTTGTTGAAATATGAAATCTAACTTTATTAGTACTCTTTCTTATATCTATATTAGTACTCGTTTGTGTGAATTTTATTTGTCTACAATTTATAGTTGAGAAGGTATAATGTTACGGTTACAGGGATATTTAGTAAGATAAATATGTTATTAAACGGATGAAGTTTTATTTTTATTAATTCTTTTATGTAGATTAAAGTGCACTAGAATTAGTTTTATCAAGTGGTGCATAAACAGGTTATTAATAAGCGAGAAAGATACTTTTATAGGTATTATTACAATTTTTATCAAATATGTTGTTTAAAAAGGTTGTTATATAAAAGATATTATTTAATTTAAATTAAGCACTTTATGTATTTTAATGTGTTTTATAATAAGCTCTATTTGATGGTTTGTAAACAGATTATAGAAAAGAGTCAAAGACGAAGAAAAAATTTTTTAAAGATATTAATTTAATTATTTTTGTTATGAAAATTATTTAAATTATGAAATTGACTTGTATTAATATATTAAATGAAAGCCCTTTGAACGGCGGTTCTAATGATATATGGCATAAGATTCTGGCACGGCCGGTTAAAAGTTGATAAAAATTTAATAAAATTTATTTTTGTTAAGAAAATTATTTAAATTATGAAATTTACTTGTATTAATATATTAAATGAAAGCCCTTTGAACGGCGGTTCTAATGATGTATGGCATAAGATTCTGGCACGGCCGGTTAAAAAGTTGATAAAAATTTAATAAAATTATTTTTGTTATGGAAATTATTTAAATTATGAAATTTACTTGTATTAATATATTAAATAAAAGCCCTTTGAACGGCGGTTCTAATGAAGTATGGCACAAGATTCTGGTACGGCCGGTTAAAAAGTTGATAAAGATTTAATAAACTTATTGTTGTTAAGAAAATTATTTAAATTATGAAATTTACTTATTTTAATTATGTTTCTTATATGCTATTGTGCAGTAGGAAGTGCTGATTTCGAATATGTTAAAGGTTCCTCTCTGACCCTGCAGGGGCCAGGGTTATCACTAAAAGAGTCGCTGGACCTTCAGGTAGACCGGATCTTGCAGTGTCACCAGGTCAGTTACCCATAAAACTGCTTCACACAGAGTGAACGAAAATTCGCTTAGTTTTTCGATCAGACGCACCGTTTGGCCTCCAGGATGGTTACCAACTTAGGTGCGAATGGCGTCGCCGGCCCTTTTCCAGAAGAAAATTCAGAAGAATATGTAAATGTGCGTAGAAAATTATGAAATTTTGCATGAAGAATCTTGATTAGTTCTGCTGTTTAATGGTAATTTAAAATTGGTATGTTGTAGATCTTCTTTAAGAGTTATGAGGTTGCAAAGTTATTTGAAATTTACCACTTTCTGCAAATAGGAGGTTTCTGGGGTCTGGTGGGTTTTCTAAGGGTGCACGATATATCAAATAAAAGCCCTTTGAGCGGCGGTTCTAATGATGTATGTCACAAGATTCTAGCACTGCTGGTTAAAAAGTTGGCCACCACGTGGTGGCCACGTGTTTTATCTTTAAAAGTGTATAAAAAAATATGAAACCTGTTTTGTAAAATCCAATATTTTGCACACACTTGCACAATAAAATTCCACTTCCAATGGTATAAGAAAATCACTGTGTCACCGATCTAGATTTGGCGTCGCACTCGAAAAACTGAAAAACTATAACCTAAAACAAGGTTATGTTAGTATTTTGTATGGAATTTTTTCCAATTTTCCACTTATCACTGCGAGAGTGGTATCATTAGAATCACGTTTTTGAGCTGATTACGAATATGTATTTCACTTTTTAAAACACTTGAAAAAAACTATTTTTGTGAATTTTGAAGCGCGGAGCGATACGTTTTAAGTGTTTACTCTTCGGCGGGGGGAGCGCGACTGGTTAGGTTAGGTTAGGTTAGGTTAGGTTAGGTTAGGTTAGGTTAGGTTAGGTTAGGTTAGGTTAGGTTAGGTTAGGTTAGGTTAGGTTAGGTTAGGTTAGGTTAGGTTAGGTTAGGTTAGGTTAGGTTAGGTTAGGTTAGGTTAGGTTAGGTTAGGTTAGGTTAGGTTAGGTTAGGTTAGGTTAGGTTAGGTTAGGTTAGGTTAGGTTAGGTTAGGTTAGGTTAGGTTAGGTTAGGTTAGGTTAGGTTAGGTTAGGTTAGGTTAGGTTAGGTTAGGTTAGGTTAGGTTAGGTTAGGTTAGGTTAGGTTAGGTTAGGTTAGGTTAGGTTAGGTTAGGTTAGGTTAGGTTAGGTTAGGTTAGG
>NC_062254.1:11454669-11459669 GCF_905475465.1 Pieris napi
GCTATTTGATACAATTCTTTTCCCTCAACCACCTGAACAGAGTCCACGTCTTAAAACTAGTAATTATATAAAAAAAAAAGTGAAAGTGAAATATTAACAGGTTATTTTGTGCTTAAATAAGTAGGTTGATACAATAAAATTTTTAACAACAAAGTAGTAGATAAAAGTGGTTATATAATTATTAAAGTAACAGTTATGTTTATTATTATATAGGTATTAGGGATTAAACGCGGGTAGGTTGTTGAGGGTCGGTTCTGCTATTAGATACAATAACCTTCCCTCAGCCGCCCAATTTAAGTCCGCTTCCTAATACCTACATTAAACATAACACAAACAAAATTTAGAACTAAAGTAAAATAAAAATGTAAAAATACACACTGGAATGAATAAGACAGTTGTTATAAAATTAAGTTTAAACAGATAGGCTTTAATACTGAGCCTGTAAATGACTGTGCTGGTGTTAGGAGTTGGACACGGGTAGGTTGTTGAGGGTCGGTTCTGCTATTAGATACAATAACCTTCCCTCAGTCGCCCAATTTAAGTCCGCTTCCTAACACCAACATTAAACATAACACAGACAAAATTTAGAATTAAAGTAAAAAAAAATAAAAATGTAAAAATACACAATGGAATGGAATAAAACAGTTGTTATAAGATTAAGTTTAAACAGATAGGCTTTAATAATGTGCCTGTAAATGACCATGATGGTGTTTGGAGTTGGAGTTGGACACGGGTAGGTTGTTGAGGGTCGGTTCTGCTATTAGATACAATAACCTTCCCTCAGCCGCCCAATTTAAGTCCGCTTCCTAACACCAACATTAAGCATAACACAAACAAAATTTGGAGTTAAAGTAAAATAAAAATGTAAAAATACACAATGAAATGGAATAAAACAGTTGTTATAAAATTGAGTTTAAACAGATAGGCTTTAATAATGTGCCTGTAAATGACTGTGCTGGTGTTTGGAGTTGGACACGGGTAGGTTGTTGAGGGTCGGTTCTGCTATTAGATACAATAACCTTCCCTCAGCCGCCCAATTTAAGTCCGCTTCCTAACACCAACATTAAACATAACACAAACAAAATTTGGAGTTAAAGAAAGATAAAAATGTAAAAATATACAGTGGAATGGAATAAAACAGTTGTTATAAAATTAAGTTTAAACAGATAGGCTTTAATAATGTGCCTGTAAATGACTATGTTGGGGTTTGGAGTTGGACACGGGTAGGTTGTTGAGGGTCGGCTCTGCTATTAGATACAATAACCGACCCTCAGCCGTCCGGTTTAAGCCCGCTTCTTAACACCAACACAATATAATGTTACAAAGAAAAAATTTACAATATTAAACATAAAAAGTTTTACATTTACACATACAGTTGATACAAGGTTAAACTCAAACAGGGATCTATAGTGAATTGTGTTTGTATATATTAAACCTAGTAATAGAATAATCCGTAACTAGTTACACAAACGAGATTACAAATGAAGTGAAGTAGAGTTAAAATTATAGTTGAACAAGAATACACAATGAAATGTTATTAAACTTATAGTATAAAAAAAAAAAAAGATATATAGAAATGGGATCAATATAATTAATTATGTTTAGTACAAATGATATTTACACAGTAAAGTGGGATTAGAATTTCCTATTTAATGAAAAATAGTGTGAAATTTGTGATTAAGGTCTAACATCAGTTAGTGGTAGTTAGTAATTGAATCGAAGTTAAGTTAAATATTAAATGTTGGGTATTATAATTGTAAAAGAGTAAAAGGTAATATATGAATAGAAGTAACTTTATACATTTTGTACGGGTGAGGGTGGATTACTTGCAGATTAATTATTAAGTGTGAGTATAAGATATAAAATATCTTTGTTAGCTTTGATAGAGCACACGAGGTTTGGGAAGGGTTGTGTTGTTTAATAAGGGGTAGGGATTGTGGTTGTTTTCGTGTTTTAGTGTAGGTAACCTAGAGGAGGTGCAGCGTGTAAAGGTCGTTGTGAATTTTGTCGTTTTCGATTTTAAAGGAGGTTTTGTATAGGTAGACAAATGCCCCAGTGAAAGTGCTGCGCGTTGAGGTCGCTGTTAATGTTAGTGTTTGATTCAGAGTGTAATTGTGTTGTTTAATGTGAAATTAGTGTTTTGTGTATGTTTTAGATGTAGTTAATTTTTGCCTCGACGCGGGCACGCATGGCTGTAACTTTGGGGCATTTGTCGGAGTCGGCGCGGTGTAGAGTGCCGGTGTTAGTGTTGAATTGTTTGTTGTGTTCGGCGCAATTGGTGCAGTTGTGTACTTCGGCCTTGCACTCCGCTGTCGGATGGTGAGCGGAGCACTTGGCGCATGTGGGTGTGGTGTTGGGGCAGCGGCTCTTTGTGTGTCCGAAATTTAGGCAGTTTTGACACTGCCTAAATGGGGAGAAGTTGTCACTGTGGACCCGCTGCATCCCTATGTTGACTCTGCCTAGATCGGCGAACGCATTCCAGGCAGAGGGTGTTGTGTTTAGAACCACGTTGTACAGTGTAGTGTTTCTGTTGTTGGCAATGAATTTTATAGTGAATGTGTGCTTAGTTAGTGTGATGTTTTGGTCTTTTATTGTTTTAATGAGTTCAAATTCGGGTATTGTTTTCCTTATACCTTTAAGTATTATCATCGGATCAATCCGTTTTTCCTCCTGTGTTTTGATGTTTGCGTTGTTTTGTAATTGTGTAACAGTGTGCTTTTTATGCTCGTCTTTTTCAAAGACGAGTTTGATTTTGTGTTTGGAGAGCGGAGTTACCTTTAAAGGGGCGTATCCGCCCTGTCGGAAGTTAACTGTTTTGCTAATTTGTGTAAGTAACTGTTCTGCTGTGTTGAGACCCTCTCCGGACACGATGATGGAAGGCCCTGCAGGGGGTTTGGGCGTGGCGGCGGCCTTAGCGTAGGATTGATGAGTCTTATGCGGGTCCGCCGACACTGGTTGTATCTCCGGCGGCGCGGGTTTAGGGGATGCCTTAATAACCCTGGTGTGTTCCTGCAAGGCCTTATTCGATTCATCGAGTAACCGAGAGTGGGCCTCGAGTTTGTCTAATAGTTGTTGTTGTGTGGTGTCTTTAGTTGGTGTAACTGTTGTATTGGTGGCCTGTGTCGTGAGGGGTTTGGGAGGGGAGGGGGTGGAGGGGTCGAGCATGGCGATGACTCCAAAGAGGCCGTTTATTGCCTCTGTGATCGAGGTTTTGAGATCACCCTTTAGGTTGCGGGAGGCTAATACTGCGTCCAAGCCTTTCTTTCTATAGTCTCTCGCCATCTCTATGTATGTAGACTCCGCAGGGGGAGTTGTGCGGGTGAAAGACGGGCTCAGAGTGTCCACTAGGGACCGCCTGGCGGCTGCTGTGGTCATGTAAGGTGACGGAATGTCAGATTTGGATGTTTTGGGAGGGGTTCTGGGTAACATGTCTGCGAAGGGGGGTGAGGGGGGGCTGAAATGTGGACAGGTGTACTCACCTCTTCGAGCTGAGTCGTTTGATACCCAACTCGAGGGGGTGGGGGTAGGGGGGAAGATTTTGGCGCGGTGGGGGGGGAAAACCTATATTGTGGGGTGGAGGGGGGTTTGCGAAAGGAACCGTATACGCTATCAAATAGAACTCGCCGAGCCGGTTTAAATGAGCCCAAGCTCGACGGGTTTAGGATGAAAATTTGAAAATATTAAAATTTTTAAATATGGGGCTGGTAATCCACCCTACCTTATATTTGGGAGCAGGATTGCTCAGCGGCTGTTGCTCGTAGGGCAGAGGTGCTTGTAGTTTTCGACTTGCCCTCGGTGAGGACAATCCAGTGGTTTTGGTACTGGAGCTGTTCCAGCTGGTCACCAGACAATCTGGTGTCCAGTTGGGCAGGTGAAAAAGTGTGATGTGCGGTTTGGTGCTGGTCCGATGCTATCTTGTGCGGGCTATAAGATGGTGGTAGATTCCGATTTTTCGGAGGTGTGGATCCCCTGGAAACCCTGGATTCCAACCTATTCCTGGTCGAAATTCCTGAACTACTGGGCGAATATTGTTGATATTGGTGTCAGTCTGTAGGTTATTTCCTGTACTTTGTCCTTATCGTAATTTTGATTTGGTGTTCTAATGTTTGGGGGTGGTTAAACCCAAAAAAACGGTTTTCCCCTTGGTCCGAGAGGATATTTCTGGTCCGATTTTGTCGAGTGATGTGTCAAAAGATACCTTTCCGTCTAGCGCTTCTATTGAATGTAAAAAATGGTTCCTATCTTTAGGGGCTGCAGGCTGGGCGATAAAACCCCTGGTTTGGTCTCTAATAAATCAGCCCTTATTCCAAAAATTTAAAATTGGGTATTAAACGAAAGCCCTTACGGAGTACAATCTATTGAAGCTATAAAAACATGTGGTTGTCGATCCAAATTAAAAGTTATTCACCTTTTTAGTGTTTTTGCTCCAGATTATCTTCAATTTTGAGTCCTTAACCTCAAATTTTATGTCGAAATGTAGAGCTTAATTAGCTCTACAACACAGCACTATTTTTTGATTTTTAAAGTTATAAACACTATTTTTAAAATGGAAAAAACGGAAAATTTTAAAGTTTTTTGAAAAAATAAAATAGAAAACGTAAACTTAAAAAACTGAATTTTACACTAAAAGATAGATCGCGATAGCGCGCATCTAACGATATGTAACACTTCACTAATATCACACGAAATACCACTTTTTTGATTTTTTTAAACTTTTTAAGGCGCGGAGCGACGTGGATTTTGACTGTTTCGGGTGGCGTTTGGACGCGGACTGGTTAGGTTAGGTTAGGTTAGGTTAGGTTAGGTTAGGTTAGGTTAGGTTAGGTTAGGTTAGGTTAGGTTAGGTTAGGTTAGGTTAGGTTAGGTTAGGTTAGGTTAGGTTAGGTTAGGTTAGGTTAGGTTAGGTTAGGTTAGGTTAGGTTAGGTTAGGTTAGGTTAGGTTAGGTTAGGTTAGGTTAGGTTAGGTTAGGTTAGGTTAGGTTAGGTTAGGTTAGGTTAGG
>NC_062254.1:11464669-11467169 GCF_905475465.1 Pieris napi
CGACCCTCAGCCGCCCGGTTTAAGCCCTCTTCTTAACACCAACATATAATATTACACATAGTAACAATGATAAAAATAGGAAAGTTTTATAATTACACATACAGTTGATATACGGTTAAACCTGAACAGGGGTAATCTATAGTGAAAATGAATCCTAATATTAGAATAATGCGTAACTAGTTACACAAACGAGATTAAAAATATTATCATTCAGTGAAGTAGAATTATATAAAAAAAATATAAAAATTGTAGTAAAATAAGAATGTACAATAAAATGGATTAAACTTATAGTAAAATAAAAATGGAATCAATATATTAAATTATGTTTAGTACAAATGATATTAACACAGTAAGTGGGATTTAAATTTCCTATTTAATGAAAAATAGATAGAATAAATTTGAGATTAAGGTCTAACATAGGTTAGTAGTATTAAGTAATTGAATCGAAGTTAAGTTAAATATTAAATGTTGGGTATTATAATTGTAAAAGAGTAAAAGGTAATATATGAATAGAAGTAACTTTATACATTTGTACGGGTGAGGGTGGATTACTTGCAGATTAATTATTAAGTGTGAGTATAAGATATAAAATATCTTTGTTAGCTTGATAGAGCACACGAGGTTTGGGAAGGGTTGTGTTGTTTAATAAGGGGTAGGGTTGTGGTTGTTTTCGTGTTTTAGTGTAGGTAACCTAGAGGAGGTGCAGCGTGTAAAGGTCGTTGAAAATTTTGTCGTTTTCGATTTTAAAGGAGGTTTTGTATAGGTAGACAAATTCTCCAGTGCGAGTGCTGCGCGTTGAGGTCGCAATTAATGTGAGTGTTTAATTCAGTGTGTAATTGTGTTGTTTAATATGAAATTAGTGTTTTGTGCATGTTTTAAATGTAGTTAATTTTTGCCTCAACGCGGGCACGCATGGCTGTAACTTTTGGGGCATTTGTCTGAGTCGGCGCGGTGTAGAGTGCCGGTGTTGGTGTTGAATTGTTTGTTATGTTCTGCGCAATTGGTGCAGTTGTGTACTTCGGCCTTGCACTCCGCTGTAGGATGGTGAGCGGAGCACTTGGCGCATGTGGGTGTGGTGTTGGGGCAGCGGCTCTTTGTGTGTCCGAAATTTAGGCAGTTTTGACACTGCCTAAATGGTGAGAAGTTGTCACTATGGACCCGCTGCATCCCTATGTTAACTCTGCCTAGGTCGGCGAACGCCTTCCAGGCAGAGGGTGTTGTGTTTAGAACCGCGTTGTACAGTGTAGTGTTTCTGTTGTTAGCAATGAATTTTATAGTGAATGTGTGATTAGCTAGTGTGATGTTTTGGTCTTTTATTGTTTTAGTGAGTTCAAACTCGGGAATTGTTTTCTTTATGCCTTTGAGGATGATCATTGGATCAATCCGTTTTTCCTCTTGAGTGTGTATTTTTGTGTTTTTTTGTAGTCGTGTAATTGTGTGTTGTTTATGCTCTTCTTTCTCGAAAACGAGTTTAATCTTTTGTTTTGACAGTGGGGTGACTTTTAAAGGGGCGAATCCGCCCTCTCTGAAATTAACGGTTCTACTGATTTGTGTCAGTATCTGTTCTGTTGTTGTGTCGGGACCCTCTCCGGACACGATGATGGAAGGCCCTGCAGGGGGTTTGGGCGTGGCGGCGGCCTTAGCGTAGGATTGATGAGTCTTATGCGGGTCCGCCGACACTGTTTGTATCTCCGGCGGCGCGGGTTTAGGGTATGCCTTAATAACCCTGGTATGTTCCTGCAAGGCCTTATTCGATTCATCGAGTAACCGAGAGTGGGCCTCGAGTTTGTCTAACAGTTGTTGTTGTGTGGTGTCTTTAGTTGGTGTAACTGTTGTATTGGTGGCCTGTGTCGTGAGGGGTTTGGGAGGGGAGGGGGTGGAGGGGTCGAGCATGGCGATGACTCCAAAGAGGCCGTTTATTGCCTCGGTGATCGTGGTTTTGAGATCACCCTTTAGATTGCGGGAGGCTGATACTGCGTCCAGGCCTTTCTTTCTATAGTCTCTCGCCATCTCTATGTATGTAGACTCCGCAGGGGGAGTTGAGCGGGTGAAAGACGGGCTCAGAGTGTCCACTAGGGACCGCCTGGCGGCTGCTGTGGTCATGTAAGGTGACGGAATGTCAGATTTGGATGTTTTGGGAGGGTTCTGGGTAACATGTCTGCGGAGGGGGGTGAGGGGGGGGCTAAAATGTGGACAGGTGTATTCGCCTCTTCAAGCTGGGTTGATGATACCCAACTCGAGGCGGTGGGGGTAGGGGGGAAGATTTTGGCGCGGTGGGGGGGGAAAACCTGTATTGTGGGGGGTGGAGGGGGGTTTATGAGAGGAACAATGTGCACTATCTTATAGAGCTCGCTAAGCCGGTTCGAATGAGCCCAAGCTCGATGGTATTAGAACAAAATTTAAAAATATTGAAAATCTAAAAATATGGGGCTGGTAATCCACCCTTCCTTGAGTTTTAGAGCAGGATTGCTCCGCAGCTGTTGCTCGTAGGGCAGAGGTG